>NW_027616813.1:182500-185063 GCF_964187855.1 Myxine glutinosa | reverse complement strand
CCGGGAATCACTCGTTCTCTTCCGGAATCACTCACTCGTACAATCCATAACTATAAACGATCAGCACAACTCGCTGTCGTGAGGCGTAACGAAAGTTCCCTCGCCTCGAGGCCTCGAACCTCCGAGCTGCGTCCGTATCATCAGATGGCGGCCGCGCTCTCTGACCCTCCACCAATCACGTCCCGACTCGCCTCCCAATCGCGTGAGGCTCCAAGGAGGTTACGTCAGTGGTGGGCGGGGCACTCATTTGGGTGAGAACAAAGGTGGTTTCACCGGGGGTTTTCTCACAGTCCTCCCCCCCTAAGTAAAAACCCCGTCGAATAGACGGCGTTTTTAAAACCAGTATTTGTAGTAGGTGCAAATCACATGGCAAGATGATGGCGGGAATTGCTAACAGGCAATTAACGCAATTAACAATTACTAACACTTGTTAACAACAATAACGAAACAACGCAACAATACAACGCAACGCAATGGCGCAACACAATAACGCAACAATAACGCACTTATTAACGCAACAGGCAATTAACAGGCGTTAACAGGGTAAACAATGAACCAGTTTTTTTTTTTTTTTTCACACACAATATTAAACACCATACACCCCATTAACATCTACCCCACAAGAGTTACACTTCACCCAAAGCACAATAGAGAAACAAGGGAGCCAAACTCAAGGTGGGGAAACATTTACAGGAGGGAAACGGACCGAGACCTAGAGCGGCGGGTTCTCCTCCGGTGTCGAGAACGACAGTCATATGCGTAATGACCCCTTTCACCGCACTGGTAACATCGATCTTTCGGGTCGAACGGCCTGCGGACCAAAGGGCGTCTGAAACGAGGCCGCCGCGACATGCCATTCGACATCTCGACGCACACCCGCGATCCGCAAATTAACCTTCCATCAAGGGCTCTGACCGAATCTTCAGCATCTCGTGGATCTTCAAACTCAACAACCGCGAATCCAGGTGGGTTCCGAGCAACCCATACGTTGCGGAGTGGTCCGTAATGCCCGAAGACCCTCCCTAGCTCGGCTCTCGCTGCTCCATTGCCCAGGTTTCCCACATATACCTTAGCATTAGCGTTCCTGCTGAATCGCGACATGGCGGGAGCGGTCCCTGAGGAGCACGGCACCTGAGGTTGGCTTGACGGGAGGCTCGGGTGGACTTCAGCTGACGCAACGTCACCGTCGGAAACTGGAGTCGAGGCGCTAGGCTCCTCGGGCCAGAGTGAAGATATGTCTGACTCCGCCACTCTCTCCGCCTGTTTACTCTGGGCTCTAGGGACCCCCCCACAGGTCAGAGTCAATGACTCCTCCCTGGCTATGGCATCATTGCCAATCAGCAAGGAGACCCCGGGTATAGGGTAGTAGGGTACTACCACACAGGTCACTGGACCCTTAAAAATGTCACTCCGGACCTCGAGGAGGGCAAGGGGGTACCGGCCAAGAACCCGGTCAATGCCCCGAAGGAGGGTATACTCGCCGGTATAACGCATCTGAGAGGCCGGAACTACCCCCACCCGGAGAACACACCGTGTCGCCCCAGTATCCCGAAGGTATTTGGTCTCAAACTTCAGCATCGAATCGGGGCCACCCACTAAGGCTGTCCCTGAATACTCCTGATGCAGTGGATGAATGGAATTAGCCCCGGTGGCAGTGACCTCGGTCACCGATGCCACCGTCGTGTGCGAGGGCCCGGCGGATGAGTTCCACTGATCTCCCTCCGACTTAACAGGAGGGTTGCCTCGGTAGGCCGGACTGGCGGGATTAGAGAAACAGCGGTTTTCACCGTGCCCCACGCGTTTGCAGAAATCGCACCAGGGCCCTGCCCTGGTCTGCGGCTCGCGAGCGCCCCCAGTGGAGGTCATCGGAGAACCCTTCCCCTCGATCCAGCCGCCGGGCAGACGGGGGGCGGTCTTGATCGCAGACTCCTCCGTCTTACGAAGCGACTGCGTGACTTGCAGCATTTTGCACGCCAAAACATGTTTATCAATAAGGTTGACGCAGTCTGCCAAGGAAACAGTGTCTTTGTCGACAAGAAACAATGCTAAGTCAGGCGGAAGCTGTTGATCGATACGGTAACGCACCAGGAGTTCGGCAACCGCTTGAGGTAACTCAACCTTGCTCCCCTTGAACCATCTCTGCAGCTGTTCCAACAAGGCCCGCGAATGTTCCTCATAGGTTTGACTGGACTCACGAGTCCAGCTGAAAAAATTTCTCCTATAAATACATGCGGACACCGCATAGGCATTCAAAATCTCGGCCTTCAATGCCCTGTATTTGTTTGCGTCCTCGGTTGCCATCCTCGCATATACCTCCCTCGCCTTCTCAGATAGATGGCTCACAAGATGGCCGACCCACAAGCTCTCATCAATGCCACCGGCAGCCAACAACTTCTCCGCCATCTCCAGATACGCTTCTGGCTTCGTGTCTCCCGTCCAGTCCGGCAAACGAACATGAACAGTTTCCGGGACTCTTGCAGCAGACCCCTCTGCCCGCAGTCGTTCAGTCAACATTCGCAACTCATGCTCTCTGACGCGTTCAGCTTCTGCTGCCGCATGCTCT